>NW_026731935.1:575000-618200 GCF_028476545.2 Physella acuta | reverse complement strand
ATTATTGTAAGTTTAAAAGCCAAATATAAAAAAAAACCTTATAAAATTCAAATGCACTGAAAATAAGAGAATTAAACAAAATTGCTTTCTCTAATAAAAGCTATGGTGGCTAATGAAATATATTCTACACATTGTAGCGACAAGTGAATAATTGTTCTTTTCTTATTTTCTGTGCATTAAAAAGCTTTTTCTTCTAACATTTTCAATTTTGTTTTATTATTCACTTTTTAGTTTTTCTTTTATCCATTTATTATTTTCAATAAACTACATGCCTGTCCCCCTTCTCCTTTTGCCTGTCCCATATCTCACCACCCGTGTCCCACATCTAACCAACATTTACTAACCAGACTCTTAACGGCGATGTCAACCATAAATATCTGCATATATAAGTGCCTGGAAAAATTTGGGATCTTTCAAGACAAATAAAAGAGTAAAACGGGTGTTCCAAATCTCACCTTTCTCCCCTATATAAATATCGGGCCACTGGATATTATATATGAAACTACCCGCATAGAATAGTGTTATATATATAACACTACATATATATATATATATATATATATATATATATATATATATATATATATATATATATATATATATATATATATAACACTATATATATAACACTATAACACTATATATATATATATATATATATATATATATATATATATATATATATATATATATATATATATATATATATATATATAAACACTATTCCATGTGGGTAGTGTCATATATATTATATATATTATATATATATTATATATATATATATATATATATTATATATATATATATATATATACTATATATATATATTATATATATATATATATATATATATATATATATATATATATATATATATATATATATATATATAATATGACACTACCCCGCATGGAATAGTGTTATATAGTGTTAAATAATATATATATTAAATAATATAATATATAGTATTATATATATATATATATATATAATATATATATAAAATATATATAAAATATATATATATATATATATATATATATATATATATATATATATATATATATATATATATATATATATGTGTGTGTGTGTATATATATACATATATATATATATATATATATATATATATATATATATATATATATATATATATATATATATATATAGTATATATATATATATTTATATATATATATATATATATATTATATATATAATATACATATATATATATATATATATATAGTATATATATATATATATAGATATATATATATATATATATATATATATATATATATATATATATATATATATATATATATATATATATATATATATAACACTATTCCATGCGGGTAGTGTCATATTTAAATAGTTTTGTAGCCTACATAACGACACATAGGCTAAAAAATATACGTTGTCTGCTTATTAGACTAAAAGCATATTATCATTTTCATTTACCCAGATCGATTTTACCTTGATAAACGTGGACTCAAATTATGCAAATAATTTCAACTTGATTGAAGCGGATTATAAGATCATAATGCTGTCGTATAAAACGATTGCACCTATCTTGAAAGCATCAGGTAAGATGAAGTGATTTTTGTTCAATACTTTAAGTCAGCCAGATGAATTTCATTTAAAAGAATAGGACTCCATTTTGAAACATGGGTAAAAAAATATTCAACAATGCGCATAATCAGTTATTAATAAACTAGCCATTGGTACCCGTTACACGGGCAATTTTGATGACTTTTAGCTCTCTTCTCTTTAAAAATAAGCTACCCTGTTTTCTCTTTAGAGAGCGGCATTTAAAACTGTCCAGGAGAAGGTGTGGGGGATGTGGGTGTGTGTGTGTATGGGGGGGGGGGTAGCGGATAGGCTACCGATTTTATTTTTATGAATTACTTTTTTTCAATTTTTTTCGGAAGTTTAAAGGGGACGAAACGGTAGAGATGCCTGAAGAAAATTTATATATCTACGGAAAGTGAGTAATAAAATGAATTGTTATTCAGCTTTTAAAAAAGTCATTATCGGAAACTTAGGAAAAGAAACATTTTATTGATCAGGAATATTGAAATGAAACATTCTTAAGAAAGGGTTTTGTTTTGTATACCGTCTATGTTTATACTTGACTACCAATACCTATTGGAAAATTAAAACCAAATTAAATACCATATTAGTCAACACAATACCATATTAAATGCACACGCTCAAAATTAAGAGACTTAAATGATTTTGTTAAAAACCGGGATGTTCAATGGTAGTTATGTTGTTTTTATGTTTTAAAAACACCTATATCGACTGAGCATGTGTCTGATCACACTTTCCCTTCATATGCTGGGAAGACAGAAACAGATGAACTCAACCTCACATGCCCCATGTCCCGCCAAGTCCCGGTAGGCAACTTTATCATTCACATCTAAAAAAAAAAAGATTGACTTCGTGTTTCTCGAACCCGTACTACCCGCATGGTATCAATTAAACTATCATCTCATCACTTTAGCTTATATGCAGAATATATGGGGTACATAACGCGGATAGGCCCTATTTTTTAAAATTAAATTTCATCACAGATTCGCCATGTAGCTCTAGATCTAGAATCTAAATAGATAAAGTAAATTTTATAAGTTTAGGCCGAGAAAATTGATTTGTATACATGTGGGCTGGTACTCTATTGTTGATTCTTAAGTAAGCATGTTGGCTGGTACTATATTATTTTTAAGTAAAAGGGTAACTTGGGGTGCTTATTAAAGGGGCTAAGGTGACTAGGACTAGTTACAGAAACCCAAGGGGTTAATCTAAGACAGTGGCGTAGCGAGGTCGGGTGTCACCCGGTGCGGCACTAAATGGTGTCACCCCCCCCCCCCCCAGAGGCGTTGCGACCCTTCCCGGGGACAAACTTTCAAGTTTTTGATTTGCACCCCCCCCTCAAACTTTCGATTTGCACCCCCATCAAGTTTTTGATTTGCACCCCCCTCAAACTTTCGATTTGCACCCCCCCCCCCTCAAGTTTTTCTCTATATATTTTGCTATTTTTTTCTTTGGTGTCACCCCCCTAAGTGGTGTCACCCGGTGCGGTCCGCACCCCCCGCCCCCCCCCCCCTCGCTACGCCCCTGATCTAAGATATTGAGAATGAGCAGGCCAGAGGAAAACTAAAATTTAATTAAATGTTATCGGCTAACTCTGGTCGTTAAGGTGGTCAGCTGTTAGACGTGTAACGCGGTGGGAGTGTCGTGTGGCCGTACCTTAGTTCGAGCGGCGCATGACGCGATCGTTAGCCCTGAGACATCGGGAAGATCTATAGCGGTCAATTATCGGGTGTGAAACGCATGAGTGCATGGTGACCGGAGCCCGACTCGGATCCTAGGGCTCTAGGGAGATGATAAGAGAAGGCAAGACTAGCCTATATATGAGGAAGGGTGGCTATGGTGAGGTCTCTCTCTCACACACATAGCTGGGGCTAGATACTATGGTCTAGGCCTCGGATGGTGGCAGCCTTTATGGCTGGCCAGTAAGGCTGGCTTATTGGCCCAGACGTTGTTTTGTTCCTGTACATATGTGCTTCGTTCCAGATATTTACATATGTGACCTATGTTTATACATGTGGCAAACAGTGGCGTAGCTAGGATTTTCGGGCCCCTTTGCAAAAATTATTATTGGGCCCTACGTATATCTGTAAATTGTGTATTTTATACGTCCTAATTGTGTATTTATACTGTATTATTATGTAGTACCCCGTAACTTAAAATACCTTTGATTTTATATCACTTTTAAGTAAAAACAAACAAACAAATGAACTGTAAGCCTGTAACATTTAAGTAACCTGTAATAGATTGCTGTTTTATTATGATACACTGGACGATAGAGCCACGTTGATGTATCTAGACTTTATTCAGCTACCGGAAGACACATGACATACAAGGGACATCACTCAAAACAACATTATAAATATAAGACTAATACAAGAAGAGTGAGTTCCCTTGGCTTCACAATTCTCAATATATTACATCCCTTTACCCTTAGTAAACAACAACACAGCTCTCAATAGATCAAATGATAGTATCCTAAAATCACCAAATATATTGTAACATGAACATTATATGATTTGAATCATTTGGTAGATTACACCCTTACAAACAAATGCAAAATATGCTACAACATAATTAAAATACAAAACAATGATGTCAAAGTCCTCTTGACCTTTAAAATCATAGGTCTAACTTATCTGGGACTTTGATTGTCCTGTTTGACCTTCTCAGTGGCTGTTGATTTGGTGACTCAAGATTCTGACCATCTGGACTCTCTAGCTCAGGAAGTCTAGGATCTAAATCATAAATTCCAGAATTTACATTTTCTGACTCTAGAATACTTGGTTCACTCATATCAACAGAACTTGGTTGTGGAACAAACTGAGTTGGTGTGAACTGTTCAGGTTTGGTGGGATTGATAGATTCACACTTATTATCTGCACAAGTTATTTTTAACTGGTCTGCATGTCTACGGACAATAAGTCCATTATTTGTTTTTACTTTATAAGACACAGGTCCTGTACATTGAACAATTTGACCTGGTATCCATTTTCCCCTCTCCCATAATTTCTCAGATACACATTATCATTAACTCCAAATTCTCTTTCAATGGATGTTTTGTCATGATTTAATTTTTGTGTATGTTGATGTTGGGAAACAGACCTTTGAACAGTTGGATGTAGTAGGTCAAGGTGAGTTTTAATTTTCCTACCACACAGCAATTCGTTGTTATATAAGGAGTTGTGCGGTATTTGGCTAAGAACCTGTTTACTCTTTCCCTGAGAGAAAATTTGTTACCGGTACTCATTTTTACCTTAGCGGTTTTGAATATGCCTACCGCTCTTTTAGCCAAACCATTCCCAGCAGGATGATAGGGTGATGTGGTTATATGCTCAATACCATTTGCTACACAAAACAGTTTAAACTCATGAGCAGTGAAACTAGGCCCATTATCTGAAACATTTTGATCAGGTAATCCATGGGTTGAAAATATTTCCTTAAGTTCAATAATGGTATCACTTGCAGTGATTGTGTTCATGATTTTAACTTCTAACCTTAACTCTATTTTTCTTATTTTATATGGCCTTAAAGTCATCATTCACCGACTCTTCAGGCCAACCATTCTTACAGTACTCATATACTTTTATCAAGCACTCATCTTTTTGTGTTTCTCTCTTAACATCATTCACATTTATATTGGAGTTATCCATGATAGTGAAAAGAACAAATACATCTTCTGGTACATAACTAAGGCTTTGGTTTTTTAAAGGTAAACGACTAAGACTATCTGCACTATTCTCAGATCCAGGTTTGTATTTCAATTCATAATTGTATGCGGCTAGTGTGATAGCCCATCTTTGAATCCTTGGTGAGGCATGCTCAGGCAGGGGTTTGTTTTCCCCAAACATACCCAGCAATGGCTTATGATCTGTAAAGATGGTGAACTCCCTACCAAACAGGAACTTGTGAAATTTCTTAACACGAAAAATGATGCCTAAGCCTTCCCTATCTAACTGAGAATAATTTTTCTCAGCCTGGTTCAAAGATCTACTGGCAAAAGCAATGGGTCTGTCACCATTTTCATCTATGTGGGATAAAACTGCTCCTACACCATCTGGTGAAGCATCACATGTTAAGATAAGTCTTTTCCCTGGGTCATAGTGAGTTAGTAAGGTGTCAGAAGACAAAGCTTCTTTAGCTGCATTAAAAGCAGCATCTTGTTGTTTACCCCAGTGTCAAGTTGCATTTTTCTGCAGCAGCTTGTACAGTGGTGATAGTTTACCAGACAGATTCCCTATGAACTTCGCATAGTAATTTTTCAAGCCCAAAAAAGCTCTTAGCTGTTGGGTATTTTAAGGTTTGGGTGCTTCTTTAATGGCTTTTGTTTTCTCAAGTTGAGGTCTGAGACCTTACTTGCTCAAAATATAACCAATAAAACTAATATCTGTCAGCATGAATTGACATTTATCTTTGTTTATCTTTAAACCCTTTTCACCATCTATTTTCAAGACTTTATCGAGTGTTTTAAGATGTTCAGTGTCATTCTTACCAGTTATGTATACATTGTCAAAGTAAACACAAACATTTGGAATGTCCTGAAAAATACTGTCCATGACAGTCTGGAAAATTCTAGGGCTAGATGATATACCAAAACATAGTCTTTCATATTGGTAGAGTCCCTTATGTGTGTTTATTGTCGTATAGACTTTTGAATCTGGATGCAGTTCTAGTTGAGTGTAAGCATGACTAAAGTCTAATTCAGTGAATTTGTCTCCTCCTGCCAAATTCAAAGAAATTTCCTCAATGTTAGGAATAGGGTACTTATTTAGCTCTATTTGCTTATTCAGTGTAGCTTTATAGTCTCCACAAATTCTTACAGAACCATCCTTCTTTAACACTGGCACAATGGGCGTTGCCCAATCGGAATAGTCTACCTTCTTTATGATGCCATTAGATTCCAATCTACTTAGCTCATTTTCAATTTTATCCCTCATTGCATAAGGTGGAACTCTAGCTTTGCAGTATCTTGGATTTGTGTCTTTAATGCTTATCTTCACTGTCCTATCATTTAGTAATCCTGAACTACCAAAGACACCTTCATTTTCAGATATAACTTTATCTATTGAAGTAAAACTAGATTCTCTTGCTTTGTTCACTGAAACTATACTCCCCCAGTCTAACTTAAGATCAACTAACTAGTTCCTACCTAGTAAAGGTGGTCCATTTCCTTCAACCACAAGAAGAGGAAGTTTAACACTTTGACCATTATAGCTTACATGAATCATACACTCTCCTATCACCGGAACATTATCACCTGTGTATGTTGTTAGGCACTTGTGACATGGTTGTAGAGGCACTGATCCTCCTGTGACAGCGTCAAAGTCGTTCTTTGTGATGACGGTTAGAGATGCTCCAGTGTCAAGTTGGAAGATGATGCTCTTACCGTTGATACCAACTGGTACGTTGATGGGAGTATGACTTGTTGATTTCACAGAGAACAGGTTGAACTCCGGCTGCAGATCAGTTTGAGCATTTTCACAAGTAGAGTGGTTCATTGGTTGGGTTAGGCTGTCTTGGTGAGAGTTAACATAGTGCTGCCTTTGGTTGCGGTACTGTCTTGACTGGCTAGATCTAGCAACAGACGAAGACTTTGCAAAGCAGGCCTTGGCAATGTGACCTTGCTTACTGCACTTATAACAAGTTGCTGACTTGAACTTGCATTGATGAGATGCTTGGGGACCGTTGCATCGATGACATTTTTGATAATTATTACTAGATTTAGATCTAGGATTTGAACGTGCAGGCTGTTTAGCATAAGTTGAAATGCTCTGATGGGGTTGGTGTTTATTGACTAACCTGCTGTCTACTGCATGGATCCCTGAGGGCGCTAGAGATCTGACCGCCACGGATGACTGCTGGTATGAAGTTGCAAGTTGTATTGCTTTTTCCAATGTTAGATCTAACTCGAGAAGCAACCTTCTTTGAACATCAGGGCTGTTTACACCTGTCACAAACTTTTCATATAGTCTGTCAGACAGCGTGTCCCCGAATTCACAGAATTCACTTAGATGACGTAAAGCAGCAATATATTGTGATATTGATTCGTTTGGTTGACGAGTCCTACCGTCAAATCTCGCTCTACACAGGAACTTGGGTGGGGCAGGCGCATGGTGGTCTATTAGCAGTTTGCTCAGCTCGTTAAAGCTCTTGGTAGCTAGACTAGCTGGTGCGCATAAGTCCTTTAATAGCCTAAATTGCTGAGGCCCTATGACTGTTAACAAAACAGCTCTCTTTTTGGCTTCTATCGTCACGTCGTTAGCTTCAAGGTAAAAGCTTAACCTATCTAGATAATCATGAATGGTTTCGTCATTCGAGTTAAATTCTTTTATCTGGCCATACAGCTCCATTTTCCTAGAAATACTTAGCCAATATGCTCTAGCAAGCTTCTTTTTAAGTAAGCATGTGCTCTTTTCAGTGGATTGATTTATCCTCGTCGCCAAATGTAATAGATTGATGTTTTTGTAATGATACACTGGACGATAGAGCCACGTTGATGTATCTAGACTTTATTCAGCTACCGGAAGACACATTACATACAAGGGACATCACTCAAAACAACATTATAAATATAAGACTAATACAAGAAGAGTGAGTTCCCTTTGCTTCACAATTCTCAATATATTACATAACCTAACACAGTAGTGTAGCAGGACAGGGGCCTCATAATTGAGGCGTGACAGAATGACAAAAACTCGTAAAATTTACCGCCAAAACTATGTTTAATTCAGTTAAAATAATAAGATATTAATTAGAGGGTGTAAGACTCCACCAGAAATTCAAAATAGCTGGATGGGGTGGGGGTGACACTTACTAAACGCACCGGATGATATTGAACCTTGTGACGCCACTAACAAAATGCACATTTTAAAAAGTTGTTCATGATTTATTTAGATTTGTTTTTTTTCTTTCTTATAAGTTTTCAAAATGATTAATATGTTCCTTGAAGTCCATTTAAGCTGCTTCTGTATGATCGATACTTAGGATGGCCAAGTTACTGGCCCAAAGGGCATATCTACAACTTGTTTCATAACATCATAATAATGTAGAGACTCGGGGCGCCTATTTGTATACTACTGCCGAGGCGACTGGAGGACACCCCTTTATTTTCTTTAGCCTTTGACTATAGTAGCCCTCTGTATCCCTCGGGCATGGCGCTCATTAAAACAAGTGTATGCGCCGTAGTGCTCACGGGGGGAGCCCGGGGCGCCGGCTGATGCACCTGCGCAGTTTGACCTTTGAATTCAGCAGTAACCCTGAATTTAGAAATTAACTGACCTCAGGTGCTAAGAAAGCCGCTGGGAAACTCTGGGTGGCAAACTGAACCGCCTTACTGTCAAGGAGTCGCTCTACGAACGAAATAAAAAAACATTAATGGCAGAAAGCGTTACAGAAGTCAGAGTTTTGCTTCTGGCTTCTCTTCGATGGTGAGGCACTGCACCTCTTGTGGTAGGAAATTTCACGCTCAGCAGAGGTTTTTCTGAATTATTCTAAACGACTTCCCAATGTTTCTTGGCGATTGGATCGTTTTTGTATTAATGCATAAAGGACAATGAGACAGACAAGCAAAAATTTTTAAGTAGCGGCATATTAATTACAGATAAATTAGATCAACAATCAAATTCTGATTAAGGTTAAAACAAACAGAAAAACATTGACAAATTTTCGACGTAGCTTGTTGTGAAAACACAGTCCACGACTGTTAACCAAAAAATGGCTCAATTGTAATCATGGACGGATGGAATTTCTTTGATGACAGAGAGTTGAGAGGGGATGGGGCTGCAGGTTTGTGGCGGTGGGGTAGAGAATTTTTAGTGATGCGTATAAATTTGCGGGTGCCGTTTGCCAATCTAACAAAAGAGTCTTCTTTTAACGGCTTTCCCGACAATGCAATAATGCCTATAATGTTATTATTACCGATGGCCCTGTACAACCCATCCCCAGTAAGAAAGGTTTGTGGGCTTTTTTGGAACTTTTGATTACTTCTACATTAGAAAAGAAACTTGATTTTCGTTTTCTTTTTAAAACTAGCCACAGGTACCCGTTTCACGTGGATTATAGGCCTATATATTTTAAAATGTTTTACTTGTTTGAGAAAATAATTTATGAAATAGTTATTGGTCAAAACGCAATGTGCTTTACTACACACTAAAATTACGCTAGCTTTACGGTAGCTACGCCACTGGTGGCCAATGATGTACCAGTGGCCAAACGTCTTGCCGTGTAGATATGTTCTTCATTCCAGTGGCCATTATCTTTGTGCCCCGATGCTTGTACCAGTGGCCTGATGTCTCGTTCCAGTGGCCCATTGTCTCGTTCCAGTGGCCCGATGTCTCGTTCCAGTGGCCCATTGTCTCGTTCCAGTGGCCCGATGTCTCGTTCCGGTGGCCCATTGTCTCGTTCCAGTGGCCCATTGTCTCGTTCCAGTGGCCCGATGTCTCGTTCCGGTGGCCCATTGTCTCGTTCCAGTGGCCCATTGTCTCGTTCCAGTGGCACGATGTCTCGTTCCAGTGGCCCATTGTCTCGTTCCAGTGGCCCATTGTCTCGTTCCAGTGGCCCGATATTATGCTGGTGGTCTGATATCTCGTTCCGGTGGCCCGATGTCTCGTTCCAGTGGCCCGATGTCTCGTTTTTGGTAATTTTTTACTTGTATTAGGAATTCAAGTGGCCAAGTCTTATTTGTATTGTTTCTTTTGCTTTGGCTTTTAACATATATATCTTTGTGACGTCAAATGAAGATAAATAAATGTATTAACTGTGTGTAACTAAGTTTCATTTTTAGTTTAATATTTGTGTTGTTTAGATGTGTAGTTAGTTTTGCTCAGGTCTGGTAAACCTTCCGTTTTTCCAATGGGAATGCACGGATTTGAGAGAATAATACCATCACCATATCTCTCTCTTTAATCGGGGAACCCCCTTAACATACATTTCATAGCGTACTGCTAATTGATAAGTAGATCTAAATCAAATTTGAATGAAATAGTCTAGTTCATTTCTTTTTAGTCCAAAATTGAAAGATGACGCCATTAGTTTTGTGTTCTTTTCTTAGACTTGTATGTCATGTTACGTTATTGTTTATTGCGTTTTTGTCACGACAATAAACGCTTTAGTTAGAAATTTGTTTCTACACTCGAAAAAGCCTTCATTTTTATTTTCTTTCTTTAAAAAAAGTTTAATTTAGACAATTTATAACAAAAGTCCGTATCTTTAAGCTCTCCATATATCGCTGAACATGCTGACGACGTTGTCAAAAATATTGCGGAGAGAGAGAGAGAGAGAGAGGGAGAGAGAGAGAGAGAAAGAAAGAAAGAAAGAGAGAGAGAGAGAGAGGGGGAAAAGTGCGCACATAAGTTTTTATATATTAGGAGTGTTACAAGCGCATTCCACATACAGAAATCAGTTAGACAATGTTGTCCTTTATCTCCCCTACTACACATCCTTAGCCTAGAACCCCTACTAGAAAACATTAGACAGGACAACTCCATTAAAGGACTGTACATTTCAAACACGGTGGGCAAGAAAATACTAACTTACGCAGACGACACTACTTTCTTAGTACAAACAGTAAAAGCAATACAGACTGTAATAGAAAAATTCAACAACTTTGGGAAAGGAAGCGGGGGCAAAATAAACGCAGAAAAATCTTAAGTGATGGGGATGGGTAAATGGAAAGGTAAAGATAATTATAACATAGACATCACAATAACAGATTAACTCAGAATTTATGGAATAACTAATAACAACGATCCCACAACAGACGACCAAGAAACTTGGGCCATACTGAACAATAAAATAAATCACAATCTGTAAAATACCAATACTGCAGTACAAATCTTTGCCAGAGTTGCATTAGTAAACAGATATATCATTCCAAAAATAATTTTCGTAGCGACAAACCCTACACTACCAAACTCATTTATTAAGCAAACAAATAAGCACACTAGAGAGTTCATTTTCAAAAACACGATTAGAAACATAAGCCACAAAACCGTAATATAAACAAATTAAATGGAATTATAGCGCTACATGACATTCATACTAAAATAAACACCATCCGATTAAAACATCTGTATAGAATAAGGATAGAACCACATTATCATCCATTAGCACAATCCTACACAGGGTAAGCATAAAGAGTATTCTAAAATTAAACATCACAACTCCACACTCTAGGGGAAATGACATAGGCAGCTTTTATAAAGAAACGCAAGCAACATTCCAAGGAAACAAAAGCGTTACTGGGGAAGACACAAAAAATATATGACATTAAACAAAAAACGACACCCTTATACACCAGAATTAGTTGGGCCAGGGATCACAATATAATATACATTAAAGATACATTTAGAAACCTACATAATAAAAGCATCACACCAAAAGAAGGGGAAGTAGCATACAGACTGATTTTTAATACTTTCTTAGTACAAACAGTAAAAGCAAATACAGACTGTAATAGAAAAATTCAACAACTTTGGGAAAGGAAGCGGGGTCAAAATAAACGAAGAAAAATCTAAAGTAATGGGGATGTGTAAATGGAAAGGTTAAAGATAATTATAACACACATAATTAAAATCTTTTTAAACGCTGTCAAATTAAGAAAATAAAGCAGTTTGTTTTCTATTGTAAAGGCTTAGGTCACCATAAAGTGGAAGAGATATCATAAGCGACAAAACTATAATTTTCTTATTTTACTGCATGGTAATGTGTGTTCTTATTAAAAATAGTTTTTAGTGTCTCAGAATAGAGGAATTTATTATTGTATTGCATTAGGTATCTATATATATAATTCTCCTCATGGAGGGACCATGCGGGACACCACCACGTTTACGCACGCCGAATCACCCTCTTCCTCGCTCTACAGGCATGCTCAACAGACCATACCGCTTCCACCATCACCCTCGCCAGTCTGTTGAGCTGCGGTTCACCCCGACAGTTTACAATCTTAGAGCCGGATCTAATCCGGCTATTAGGGGCAGATAATTTTGTTTTTAAACGGTTTGAAACAAAGGGAAGGTAATAAAAAGTTCTGCTTGAAATTTTCATTTGGTATGTAAACTGTCGTCACGGGCGGCTGCTTTCACGGGGGCGGGCGGGGATGGGGAAAGGGATGGTGAGGAATAGTGAGGATAATCGTCCTATTGTCCTTGACGAGCTACTGATAGTGTTTTAAAGCAAAATATTTTCAGTTGCAGCATTGGTAGTGTCGAAGTGGACAATAAAACAACTAAACAGCGGCGTATACTACGTAGCGGGTCGGCTCGTTTTATTTAATTCAGAGAGTTGAAGATAATTAACCTACGAGTATATAGCTTGTAGTTACTATTTCTGATAGTTTTGTGTGGCTTAGGTTTGGAAATTGCACATAAAGATTCTCACAATGAATTTGATGGCCTGACATATTACAAAGGAAAAGCCAGCGTTCGCAGCTATTACTGTGATAACAATATGGGCTACAGAATGGATGGAGAATTACATATTTGTGGTAAGTTTGTGTTTGGCTCTATATAGACCTAAACACGATAACTTGAAAGATTTCCGTGAATCGGAAGTGGTACGTACTCTACTTTGAGTAGCGTTTAAGTAAGGTGGACGAAATTTCAAATATACATATTAAATTGTATGTGCAGGTTTCTATCAACTTTATTTATTGTACTTTATTTGCATATATAATCTTTTAAATAAATATGAAACTTCGTCTAAAGTACTAAAGTTATCGTGTTTACTCGGAAATAGAGTAAGGTTAGCGGAAATCGTCAAAAAGTAAAGGAACCTACACAGTTATACGTATGTGAAATTTGGGGGTACATTTTTATAAGTTCTATGTTCTTTCACATTGGCTTTCCGAATCCCTAACTTAAATTATGCACCATCGCGGTTGGATAGGCAGGCTCAAGGACGTCCTACAGATTTGGATACAGAATCGGAACTGGAGATTTACGGAAGAGCAGACGTGCGCCCTATCTCCTCTCCCCAGATCACACTATCCCATCAACATTTATTAAATCAGATGGAGTTTGTAGATTAGAGAGTTCGTGATCTTTTAGAGGTTTCTCTATCATTCCCATCTAAATCCGCCAATGTATGTTTTAGCTTACATTTTTATTTACCTTATATGTTTTTACCAATGTTATTTAAGTATCTCTTGGTTTCTGTTGGAAAATAGCCGGCTGTGGAAAAGGATGGTGGATGGATAATGCAAAGAAAGTGTGTCACCCATGCGGTCCTGGGTTTTTTAATGACCAAGAAGTTGCCAACGAGTGCAAGCTGTGTCCTGAAAACTTTCTGAGAGCAGGGTGGGCCGCAATGAGTGTTGATGAATGTCTCCCGCGAGTAATTCGGCAGGGATGTAAGTTGTTAACAATGTACGGCCATTCGAAATAGTTTTTTTTTCTTCTTTAAAGCTCAAGTGTTTTGCCTGAATTTTGTATGGAAAAAAATATTATATAGGCCAATCGGTTTGTTTTCCATCGGTTTTTCTTGTTGTTGTAAATCTGACTATCATACTGTGTGTTCACTATGCGATGTATAACTATATTTAGGTGGATACATACAGCTCTTGACTTGACTGCTATGGATGTTTTGTTATCATATTTTTATTGCAAGCACAATCAGCTCGAAGACTGAACAACACAGACAACTCATAATATTGTGCCTACATAACATTTCACTTAATTTTTTTCTCTAATTAATTAAATACGATCGGCGTGAAAATAATAAGTATGGTGCAATAGTTTTAAAATAGTCTACATAATTATTGACTTAGTTATACTTATAATAAGGTATGACTAGATGAAGGTCAACTACGTTCTTTCATTAACAATTTTTAGGCTGAAATATTTTATTGTTAGCCTATGTATTTTATTTTCTAAGACTGATGTTAAATTTTTCAGTTGTAAACTACAAAGTTCGATATGGTCTTCTTGTTCCTTGTGTTTTCATGATGGCTCTCACTTCATTTGTTGTACTGATCAGCAAGTAAGTGTTACTCGATTATTTCAGCCGGTGAGTTATCCAATGCAGTGAAAAGCAAACTTTAATGGTTCTCAAACTTTTTTGATGTACCGAACCCCACCCGCTTCATATGGGCATTTTACTGGTGGACAAAATGAACCGTGTATCAACATCACTGTGTTGAAAGAACAAAACCATTAAAATATAATTTTCACACAAGAACATAATGAATTTGACTGCAGATCAGGGTGACATCTCCTGTTGCTTTTCAGAAACCCACGGCTCACTCTGAGAGCATTGTGTTCTTGTATTTTACATTTCCATGTAACGGAAGTGTTCTCTTAGTTTTGCCGGTTTGTAACGGACACCTATCTACCAGCCAGATAGATGGTGAACGCTCCCGGATTCTTTCTTGGGGTTATATGCAAATGACCTAAAGCCTAAATGAATGAAAACTAACTCAACAACTCACTAGGGCTCGATTTCGAGGTCTAGGGAAAACTAGTGAAACTATTGAAGTTAACAACTCATTCAATCTGCATACAACTTTTAATAAGTGAACAAAGTTGTGGCAGAACACTAGGTTAAACAAGATAAAATATTTAGTTTAGAAATAACAAAACCCAACTTACAAAGCGTAAGAATAAATACTATCACAGATTCTAACACTTTATAAAAATAGCCACAGTTCACATAACACTGCTATAGCATCAAGAATCACTTGGCCACAAGTAATATAATACTAGGATACTTAAACAACTGAATACTGCACGGCAACACACAGGACTTATGCTCTCTCACATTCAACTGGTCAAAATGGACTGCCTTGAGACACCTGTGGGCGATCTATTTATAGACTTAGGTAACATGGAAGGTCACCTTCAGATCGTAAGACCATTGGTTGAGGTGGTCATCTGGTCTGAAACAATCAATCATCTCTCGATGGAAAATTTCTGAGTCTAAGACTCTCTTAGTAAGACAGCGGAAAAAAACCGGTGGTTGCACCACAAACCATATATGGTATTATAACAATGTCAAACTAAAAATAAAACATTACTAGACCTAAGTAGGTCACAGGTTTTAGAAAAGAATCGCTCAACTTGGCATTACCAATGATTCAGTTCGGACGCTAACTCCAATCAAGTTCTGTTAGATATGTGAATCTATATTGTACTTTTTAGTCCGACCATTTTTTAATTGACATAGTAAGCATGAAGGGGATAAAATATCAAGAAAGAAATCAAACTACGTACCACCGCGATAGTCACAAGTCAATACTATAAAATAATTTTCGTCGCAGGCCTAAATACACGATCAACGCTAATTTGTGTAAGCCCTGCTAGGGGGGATACCTAAAATACCTTACTAACTACTGTCCGGTCAGTGCAAGCCCGGCTAAACCCAGACTGGTTAATAACCTAACCTTAGTCTAAATAATAAAACTACTAAAAATAAAACAAAAACTTTAACAATATAATAAAATTTATTTACCAAAAATATGGAACCAAAGGAAAATCACAAAAAAGAATAGATAAAAACTACTGACACAAAACAGACAAAATAATGTATATCCAACACAACAGGACAAACACTATGTGCAACAAAACAGAACCAAACAAAACCAAACAGACTTAATGAAACAAAACACCCAATTTCGGACCACCGTCCTAGAAAGAGGAAAAATAGACAAATCAATTTCAACATGTAAAAAAAGTTATACACAAGGCACTAAGTTGACACAATTGAAAATAAAATGGATATTGTAGAAAATGAACTTTCAAATGAAAGTAGTACAAAGAACACACTTAAACGTAAATATCAGGTCACTGAGCATAAAACTACTAGTTCAATGCACACAATAAACAGCCTCGACAAGAGGTTCTCATAAAATATGTAAGTAAAATCTAGAGATAGATTCTCGATTCTCTAGATCCATGACTAAAATCTAAACCCAGACCACCATACTACCACGTGGTCTAGATACATCCACCATTGAGATTTCTCAAAGTCGAAGTGACTAAATAGTACGTAGTCACTTCGTATATAAAATAAGAAAACCAGTAAAAGGAAACCATAATAACAGTATAAAAATAGCTCTACTTTACCATACACCACATAAATGTGATACAGAAACACTTCAACACACAGGCCTCGACATTCCCGCTGAATGTCCCTCCCTGTCCACACACCACATTCACGAACAAAAAAACAACTCTACGCACAATAAAATAGTCCCTAATCCAACAATAACTAACATTCAGGACATAAAGCAAAGTGGAGCAACAATCCAAAACAAAGTTTGCATAAACAATAACATTAAAATATAAACAAGATACAATAACCAGGCTACAAACCATTGTAAAATCAAAATCATATCAGCGCCATAATAGCGGACTACTTAACTAAAATCCACAACAATCCTCAAAGGAACACAAAAAGTGACATTCACCTTTTTGTAATAAAATAATAATTAAACAACTCCCCAGCCCCTTACATTTGTGTCGGTGGCTTTGATAGGATGTGTGTTATAATTGGGTTCTAATGTGTACCACAATTATGCAGTGAGAGGGTAGAACTACTTGATCCAATATTATATTCCGATACCACTACTATTTCATTAAGTCTAGCCATGCAATAGTGTATCTTGAGACACGACGACATCACCAACGCTTACAAATGATTTGACAGAATGACCTTGGTTGCTAGTTCTATTTATTGCACTATAAGAAATAGACATCGGACGACTTGAACAAACGATACTAAGACTGGACAACCTAACCCTAACATAACACGAACAAGACTAATTCAAACTTCTTCCCCGGCAACAACGAACTCACACTAAAACGTCACACTTTCACTCGTTTAATAGTATAGCTTCGCACCAGCATTCATGCGCACCAATTTGTCTAGTCAAACATACATCATAACAATGTGTAAAGTTTGGGTCATGACATCATGGGCTCCAAGATTCAGACATGTCACGACACCGATTCGTGTTATCTCGCTGCGGCGCACTTAAAGTCATGCTGTCGCACTTTCGTATTGGAACAATCATCGGCTCGGCTGCTAGTTCTATCGTCCGCAGTGACAAAATCCACTCGCAAATAGTATGAGTTGGATGCGTGTTTTGACTTCCGACGAACCCCTAAGACAGACTCACTGGACCCCTGGGGTTCACTGGAATCCAGATTAAGAACCCCCTGTTGTAGATAATGTAGTAAAACAGAATGTGTATGATCTCAGCTAAAAGTCATTTTTATACGCCTGGATAGAAAATAAAATGTGTGTTTGTGTGTGTGTGTGTGTGTGTATCGCGGAAGGGGGAGGGAGTTTTTAGTTAACGTACAGTTGACGAGGGGTTTGAGGTTTAAGTTTAACTGCTGGAAGTCAAGAATGTTTATCGCATTATATGATATGGGTCGGATAAAACCCATTTTTTTTGTATAATATGTGAACGATCCCATTGACAGTGATATCCCTCCACAGAATCATCCTGCTCAGATATGAAGGTACAAACTGATAGTGGGGTAGCTAAACAAAAATGATTACTACGACTTTTCGAAAACGTAATCTGAATCCCTAAAAGAAGAGTTTTCTTAATTATTTATGAATCATGGTAATTAAAAAATCATAAAATAAATAGTTTCCTCTTTTGTGTTATAACTGTTTTTGTTTTAATAAACAACATTCTAACTATGCACATTAAGGAGTAATATTGCAAAGTTTATTCAGAAAAATAATGTCTTTTCTATTCATATTTTTAAAAGCAATTTATGCTGAACATTATTGCTCAAAGAGAGATGGGGGTGAACCAACGCTACCCAAAAACGTTGCTTTTGGACTTAAACATAATGTTTAATAAAATATACCTACACCATTTATTACGTCGGCGTAGCTCATCTGACCCATTAACCGCCATGAGTTTGATGAGAAGCAATGCTGTTTCTGTTAAATCAAGTCTCTGATATTTACAACAAGTTTTACGGTGACGAAAGAAGTCAACATAATTTTCAGTGTTCTCGAAATGATTCGTCTATAAGGAGATCCGGACAAAAGACCGACATGGACAAAAGGCCGAAAGCTAAAAGGCCGACTCGACAAAAGGCCGACAAGATAAAAGGCCTACAAGTTTTATAAAACAACAAATTAAAATTACAGACGTGTATGATTTTTATTGAAAACCAGTTATAATGATAAAGTTATATTACAAAATAGAAAAAAAATTAGGGCCTATTACGATAAATTGTATTCTATGCCATGTACAATGTCAAGTCTAGTACTGTTTTCTCTTTATGTTATGACATTTTTTACCCTGTCCTCTTTCTGTAAATATTCTTTTTTTTTCTCCTTTTTTTATGGCTCATCATGCAATATTGCCTCTTTTTGTTCTTGTTTTAGCTATTTTTTTTGGCAAACAATAGACTCCATGTTGATCTTTTCCGACGATTACCTGCCACCTCCTGTGCCACCCCTCATTTGTGTGTTTGGGTCCTTGGAATCCCATTTAGATAATTGTCATAGTGTCTTTTATTCTTTTTGCAGAATATAGTGATAACGCCACCTATATGTTTATCCTTTTTACACTCACGTCAACCAGAGTCGCATGGACCCCATTGTTCACATTAAAAGGATCACAACTAGCATTGTCTCTTGGCATTCCGCCTTGTTGCGTGCGGGCGATGATGCTGGCAGCTTTCAACTTGGTTCTTTGATGGTTGTCTCACTTCATTGACATAGAAGGAGCTATGAAAAACAGCAGTGACCGCATTTCGCAAAAAATAGGTGTTGATCAGTGTCGGCCTTTTGTCTTGTCGGCCTTTTGTCCTACACCCCTTGGGGGAATGCCAAGAAAATTGCCGGTGACCGACAAAAGTGGAGTAAGCTTTCTGTGGCGACCCCGTGAGCATAAAAAGGTAAAGATGATGATCCGAGCACCATGAAAGTTTGGGGAGTTGATGAAAATACTTGGGATGGCCCTATTTTTCTTAATAGACGCTAAGCGACCAGAGTTCCAGAGCAGCTATCTTAGTACTTGGTATCCGTTGATTGAACGTCAACTTAGCGGGTAAGGGGTACTACAATATGCAGCGGTAAAACTGCAACAGGAGCAGACGCCGGCGTCACAATGATTGCGTGACCCGAAGCGTCCTGGTCTCCCCTGTGAGCACTATGGCGCCTACGTTTAAAAAAAGGCTATAGGTATACACTAAAGACACAATGGGCAACAATAATCATTGACTATATGAAATCGAGCGCGTCCTCCAACGCTCCGACAGGGGGTGATTTGTCGCCCCAGACTCACCATGTGAGCACTATCGTGCCTACGTTCATTTTAAATAGTGCTACAGGCTATGGATAGGATGGGTATTGGTTGCTAAAGACGCTATCTAAATTGAATCAGGCGCGACCTCCGGCGCCCTGCAAGGTGTTATTGTGCGCCCCGGGCTTCCCGTGAGCGCTATGGACTATGGCTAAGATGAGGTATTATAGTCCTTTAATAAATCGAATCTGGCACGCGCCAGGTACCCTTCAGAGCTGGGTTGACTCATGGACGTTCTACGGGTACGAACCAGAGATTCAAACGAGATAATTTCTGGTTAGCAGTCGTATACTCTTAACATCTGATAACACCGTCTAATCGGGTCAAGCAAGAGTATGGACATTTTTTTTGAAATGTGTTAACAAATACCCTGAATAACGATGTAATTTAAACATTTTTGAATTCGCACTATTACGTAAGTAATTGAGTAGGCCTACCGGTTAAGCGATTATCTGGCTCCATGTTCGTCTTCCTAATGAACAATTTTGTGAATGGACTTAAGTGTATGGAGTGAGTTTGAGAGTATGTGTGTAGTTGAATGGAGCTAATAAAGTTGTCAATGGTTTGAGAGTATGTGTGTAGTTGAATGGAGTTAATAAAGTTTTCGATGATTTGAGAGTATGTGTGTAGTGGTGTTATTAGAAGATTATGAATGCGTAAAAAAGGAAATAAAGATGTGACGTAAGGAAGAATGTTTTGGTTGTTACGAAGATAGTTGGAAGTCAGTCTTGTTCTTGTCGTCGTCATGTGAGGTTGTGTTAGGAAGTCTTCGTTCTGTGTCTGCTGTTGATGTAGTTGTATGGATTAATGTAATAAAATTATGGAAAAGGATAGAGTCGCCTTGTCCCATCTATATTCCATCTATACCTCGTTCGTCACGCTCAGCGTCGACCCTTGTGTACAAACTCACCTCGCAACAAACAAGACATATATTTTAACTAGCCGTCCCGGCCAGGCCCTGCACAGGCATCTGTGGAAAACCTATCTGTAAAGGACCATGACATGTGTGTTTAGTAATCAGCATATAACCGGCATTACCCACCCTAACTACAACCAAAAAAAAAAAAAAAAACGCAAACGTAACGCAAACACAAATATCAAACGCAACACACATATAAA
This sequence comes from Physella acuta, assembly GCF_028476545.2. Lineage (NCBI taxonomy): Eukaryota > Metazoa > Mollusca > Gastropoda > Physidae > Physella > Physella acuta. The sequence continues at coordinate 597,211 of NW_026731935.1, read as the reverse complement.
CACAAACGAAAACACAAACGCAAAAACAAACCCAAGCATAAACACAAAGAAAACACAAACGAAAAAGCAAACGAAAACAAACGAAATCCAAACGCAAACCCAACCACAAACGAAAACCGAACCCAAACACAAAGAAAACACAAACGCAAACATAAACGCAAAGTGCTTATTGTATACCCCGGGACGCCAAATCGCACCATGTTGGGGCGCCGGCGGAAACGCCTGTTTCAGCTTAGTAAACGACTTAAATCCCCCAACTTATTCATTGTCTTTTGCAGTCACTTAAACGAACGTAGGCGCCAAAGCGAACACGGGAAAGCCCAGGATTTGATTCACTTAAAGACAATAGTAATATTTTTTATCCAATTGTTTCTTCGGTAGTAAAACTTTATACTGCTGAATGTTGTGTTAAAAAAGTCTGCTTAAAAAAAGGGTACGCACTATGGTGCCGTAAAAAAAGGCAACAATCAGCATGTTTGGTGCGACCGACAAAAACGAATTCACCTTCGTGCGCAAAAAAGGACAGAAGAAAATGAATGCGCAAAAAAGGACACAAATAATAACATGCGGGAATTCCCGTTCCCGAATAAAGATGTCTTTTGTTACTTTAATTGTTTTTGATTAAAAATAATAATAAGAAAACTGTACGTTCAGTGTATAAATAAATAAAATGCAGTATTTAAAAATACCTACCACGTTTTCACTTGATGAAGCCACGCTAATTATGTAATTTTTTCCCAACACCAAAACAAAGTAATAAAAGGTTCATTTTTTCCTCCCGATGTAATATTTTCTATAAAGGGAAGTAATTGTGTTTTCATAATTTTTCAAGGGACGTAAGAAGTGCTAGAGAAATAAATGTAAATAATTAGAGCTTTTGTGAAAGGTGATACATTTTTTAAAAACTTTGTTTGATGAACATGCCAACAATCATTACCATAAGTTTGAAAATGAAAATTGTTTTACATCTTCATTATTAATTTTTTAAATTATGAATTTAGACGATGAGCACTTTAGACTTTGGAATCCTCGGTCCGCCCGAATTGAACTTTATATATTAGATGAACATAATATACTAAAACAAGCGTGGGTGATTTCCCCTAAACTTTCTCGAATCTAATATATAAAGCTCAGTTCTGTAACGCATGTTTGTTTGTCGCTGGTTATCGATGGATTTAAGTGTTAGAAAATTATCGTGCGCGTTGGTCTAAATTTATGAGTTAAAAAATTACTATTGAAAGTGTTGGGAAATAATTTTCATTTTTCAAATTATAGTAATAATTGTCGGCATGTTCATTAAACACAAGTTTTAAAAAAATATCATCTTTTACAAAAATTCTAATTATGTATTTATTTAGTCCTATAGCGCTTACTTCCCTTGGATAAATTAGGCAAAACACAATTACTTCCCTTTATAAAACCATTGCATCAGTTGAAAAGCATTTACTTTTTAATTACTTTGTTTTGGTGTTGGGAAAAAAATAATTACATAATTAGCGGGGATTGATCAAGTGCAAATGTTGTAGGTATTTTACGGATAAGCTTGGAGTATTATAATTGTTCATTAAATTGAAACAGGCGCGTTCGTTTAAGTGAGTGCAAAAACTATGAATAAGTTGGGGTACTATAGTCGTTCATTAAGCTAAAACAGGCGATTCTGCCCCGGGCGTTTATGTTCGCGTTAGTGTTTTCTTTGTGTTTAGGTGGGTTTGCGTTAGTGGTTGCGTTTTGATTTGGTTCGTTTTTGTTCTTTCTTTTTTCGTTTTTGTTTGTGTTTTTTTTGTTTGGGTTTGTATTTGTGTTTTTGGTTGGTTTTGCGTTTGGATTTGGTTTGTTTTCGTTTGCTTTTTCGTTTTTTTTTTTTTTTTGGTATTGGTGTTTGTGGTTGGGTTTGTTGTTAGGTTTTTGTTTTCGTTTGCTTTTTTGTTTGTTTTTTCTTTGTGTTTGTATTGGTGTTTGTGGTTGGGTTTGTTGTTAGGTTTTTGTTTTCGTTTGTATTTGTAATTGTGTTAGCGTTATGTTTGCGTTTTGTTGTTTTGGTTTTGGTTGGTCGTTTTTCACAGAAGCCAGAGCAGGGCCTGGCCGGGACGGCTAGTATTTTTATATAACACTCAGGATTAAACATGATTCCTACCAGATTGTTAATTACTTAAACTTTTTTAAAAATTCATTAAAAAACCGTTTTAATAACAAGCTTTTTATGCAATAATGCACTAAAAAGTAGAAAATAATTTTTACACTACTATTAAATAACTATAAAGAAAAGCGTGGGTCACTTTAGTACTTATTGTAAACCTTTACTAATATTAAGGGGGTGACACCTAGGCAAAAAATAGCAAAATATATTTAGAAAAATAATAATTCCAATTCATTAAGTGATTAATTAGAGTGTGAAATAGTCTTTTATGAGCAAATTTGACAACTCACGACAAGGGTGGAGGGGAGGGGGGAGGGGTTGAAATTACGACGTAAACCTACAAATGATAGAGAAAACATGCTACATCAAGCTGTATTTGTAACTGACTATAGATAAAAATCATTAGTATTATATTTGAGCATAGTTTAAAGCGATCGTGGTGGGGGGTGGGGTAGGGGAAGTTACATCAACTCAACGTTGCAAAATATGCATGAGGTAAACGGTTTGGTTGAGAATTGTAGTAACTTATATGTTAATCCATGTATGGAGGGGGGGAGGGGGGTAAAAAATTAAGTACATAAAAATATATGTGAACACATATACACATGCGTATATATATATATATATATATATATATATATATATATATATATATATATATATATATATATATATATATATATATATATATATATAATGGAATAGAATAGATGTAATGTAATGTAATGTAATGTAATGTAATGTAATGTAATGTAAGGTAAGTTTAGGTAAGTTTAGGTAAGGTAAGGTAAGGTAAGGTAAGGTAAGGTAAAGTAAAGTAAGGTAAGGTAAGGTAAGGTAAGGTAAGGTAAGGTAAGGTAAGGTAAGGTAAGGTAAGGTAAGGTAAGGTAAGGTAAGGTAAGGTAAGGTAAGGTAAGGTAAGGTAAGGTAAGGTAAGGTAAGGTAAGGTAAGGTAAGGTAAGGTAAGGTAAGGTAAGGTAAGGTAAGGTAAGGTAAGGTAAGGTAAGGTAAGGTAAGGTAAGGTAAGGTAAGGTAAGGTAAGGTAAGGTAAGGTAAGGTAAGGTAAGGTAAGGTAAGGTGCCGTGCCGTGCCATGCCGTGCCGTGCCGTAAGATAACGTAACGTAAGATAAGATAAGATAGTACAGTCCAGTCCAGTCCAGTACAGTACAGTACAGTACAGTACAGTAAAATTCAGTACAATACAATACAATACAGTACAGTACAGTACAGTACAGTACAGTACAGTACAGTACAGTACAGTACAGTACAGTACAGTACAGTACAGTACAGTACAGTACAGTACAGTACAGTACAGTACAGTACAGTACAGTACAGTACAGTACAGTACTGTACAGTACAGTACAGTACAGTACAGTACAGTACAGTACAGTACAGTACAGTACAGTACAGTACAGTACAGTACAGTACAGTACAGTACAGTACAGTACAGTACAGTACAGTAATATATTAAAATAAAAGTGGATACATTTTAATAATGATAGGGTCGAAAAAACGAATTGATTAAACTGTTTTGTAATTTTCCAAGGCAGGTAATTTAAAAATAAATTCAACTCATGTATTTTTAAAAAGTGTGAATGCAAAATCTACGGACCTCCTTGAAGGAATCAGTGTTGCGATAATAGAATTAGCAAAATGTGAATGCAAATTGATGAGTTTTGTCTTTGTATGTTCGTTTGTGTTTGTGTTTTCTTTTGTGCTTGTGTTTTTATTTTTGCTGTGTTTAGTTTTGTTCTTTTCCCAAGTTGGTACATTTAACAAAGCATACTGGAGGTAGGAAGGTACAGCGTGGACCCTTCTCCCCACACACTGAGTTGGAACAGTCTATAGCCTACTCAATTATGGAAGTCATAGATAGATGACCCTTAAATTAAAACATACTATATTTTGTAATAGATAAACTATTATAAAAAATAAGGCCTGCCGAACAAGAGATGCATACGTTGTATTACTTAAGAGTGTTGGATAAGCTAACTCTAAAGAATATTGATGAAGAGGTCCCACTGGCAGGTGTCATATTCAATAAGACCGCTTTGCCGGGAGACTTAGTCTCTACAGAAACGGTATTGTCAGTGGTCCTTTTGTCTAGAGCCGAATTGACAGGAGCCTTTTTGTCGTGAGCCAAAATGACGCTAGCCTATTTGTCGGGAGTCGTAATGACGGGGGCCGTTTTGTGGAGAAACTAAATGGCGGGAGCCCATTAGTCGGGAGTCGTAATGACGGGGGCCGTTTTGTGGAAAAAACTAAATGACGGGAGCCTATATGTCGGGAGCCAAAATGACGGGAGCCTATTTGTCAGGAGCCTTATTGACTGGAGCCCTTTTGTCGGGAGCCTATATAACGGGAGCCTATTTGTCGGGAGCCTAAATGACGGGAGCCTATTTATCGGGAGCCTTTATGACGGGGTCCATATGTCGCTGGCCATTTTGACGGGGGTCAATTTGACGGGGCTCTTATGTCGTGGCCGATTTGTCGGGGTCGTTTTGACGGGGCCGTTTTGTCATTGGCCGTTTTGACGCCGCACGAGTATAGATACGGAAAGTAAAAATAAAAAACGTTTTTTTAAAGTCAAGATGGTAGGATTCTCGTCAACTCGGTCATGTCCAAAGCGCCACAACATTTTATACATCTAAAAGTCCTAAAATTTATATAAGGCAACTTATCTAAATAAGATTTAGACTTAGATCTAGATCCTAGCTAGATCTTATTATTTCTTAGACAAAAAAATATTTTCGGTAAAGATAATCAGGTTATTGGTTAATGTTTTTAAAAATTGGTTTGTTTACAAACAGAGAGAAAAATCCTTCTTTTTTATTATTTTATTTTTTGTTTTAGTGGAAGGTAGGACTATCCTTTTCGGTAATTTACCCGAATCTTAGTTTACTAGATCTAGATCTACATCTAAATTAATCTATATCTAGAAATCTAGATTAAATCTAGATCTAGACGATATTTCCAGTCGGGTTCACTGAAAATTAATAGGCCAAGGCTATTCCCAGCCGGTTGGGAATAGCCGTATGGCGTATTGAATTGGCTATTCACAGTCGGCTGTCATTTCATAGTTCATACTAAATAAATACTATACTATACGACTGTGAATAATATCTTAAAATAATATAGGCTAAGCATTTATTGTGACTGGGGAGTGAGGTATAGATTAAGAGAGCAGTGCTATTTTTATTTTGTTATATTTTTATAAAAAAGTTGTTACCGTTAAAGTTTAGTTCAACTTTTAGGCTCATATCAGACATATCTGCTACAGTCTACAGGCTACGTGTACGTAGTAGTACGTAGGTCATAGACTTAGACTGTCATAGAGGATTAGATGATCAATTATACACTCAAAATCTATACACTAGAATAATAGATCTAGATTCTAGTATTCAACTATCAATTACCATTAAAAATTCACATTATCACATAGATCTAGAATAAATATCAGGTGAAATAGGATGTCCTTTTTCATCAGCTATTAATTCAGTTTCCATCACACTTTTGTTTTTTCTCTTAGCAAAAATCTACGGGACAGGTCTTTTTTTTGTGCTGATATGCCAACAATTACGTCACAAACGAAAAAAAAATTAACAAAAATAACCTTTCCATGAGTAACTCAAGTAGAATCTAGATCTAATGGACATGAGCGAGAAAAGTCTCAAAGGTATTTGAGAGGTGCATAAATTAATTTAAAAATCTTGCACGGCGTAGTTACAATTAATATGGTTATAAAATCCTGTCTTTCTGGTTATTTTTGGACTTTACTAAAGATTGGACGTATTTGATGTTTTTAATATTTTCGGTAACTAAATAAAATTTTAAAAAAAAGCAAAAACAATTTGGTTTTCACGTGTAATGGCGACATAAACAATGGCATCCTGCTATTGGATAGGCCGCCATTGATTTTATTGTACACATTGTAAGCTAAAAATAGAAAACTAGGTCATGGGGTTTTAAATTTGCATTGTAATTTAAAAACTTGATCTGCAAAGTTTTGTAAACAAATAGTTATCGATCACTAAGTTACTGTACAGCCAATCAATATTTGTCTTACGAAAGTGAAACATCCGGTTATAACTTAGGCTTGATAAAAATAAATAGAAATGTAGCCTTAAACTCAACAAATTATTTTCAAGTTCTCTGGATTTGCAACTTTTATAGCATTTATTCTAAAAATATAAAATTTCTAAATTAATTTTAGGCTTAAGTTTTTTTTTTTTTTTTACGGTCTAAATCTAAAAAGCACGTTTTTACTCCATGTCAACAACATTATAGAAGGAATCTCGTCAACTCGCTCGCCTCCATTGTGAAAAAAATATTTTGATAAGATTATGAGGTATACATTAAGGGTCATACCATTTGGCATCTGATGGATTCGAACCCCCACCTTCTGGCATGACAGCCTCTCCCTAAGACTAAGACCACTCGGCCACACATCTTCATGCCCAGTTAGGTATTTTTAACATTAAATCTATCAAAAACGGTCACGACTGTGAATAGCCCCAATACGGCTATTCACAGCCGGCTGTGAATAGACACCTCGAAATTAATATTTAAAATTGGTAATCTATCGTTTTAGGTACGTAAAATCGCCCGCGGCTAGTAATGTACGAAAACGTTACCTCATTGTCAAGGCTTTAATAGAAGTGTTGTATTGTGATATATTTGTGTCAAATATTATAGATACATGAAAAATAAACTTAAATCAATGGCTAAATATATCAATATAGGCAAGAAATTAACTTTAAACAGCAGTGTTTGCGAGCAGGATTTGCTATATAAAAAGCGGCCATCTGTAAGTAAGAGTGGCTTCCCCTGAATCTTGCGCTATAAGTTTACAATAAAAAAAAAATAAACAAGATGGCTGCTATAGTAAATGAGCATGGTTGCATCTGTTGGAAACATAGCTAGTCTTCATTTATCACTGAAAAGTTTTAATTCCGTTGTTTAAAAACAGGTATATAAATGAAACAAGGAAATATTTTTGTATTTTTCAAAACATAAATCCTCCTCAAAATGTGAAATAATTATTAAAATTTAAGGAGTCACCTGTTTTTCACATTGCTAGTCGCAGGCGATTTTACGTACCTAAAACGATAGATTACTTTAAAATTATAGGCCTAGATTTCTTCTAGGGCCATATGCACTATTAGCTATACCCTATTCTATTTATTTTTATTGGTAATCTATCGCTATTCTAATATTTTAGGTAGGCCTACGTAGTAATGTGAAAAAAAGATGGCTCCTTAAATTTTAGTAATTATTTCACATTTATAGGAGAATTTATATTTTAAAATTAACAAAAATGTTTCAAGATTCATTTAGGCCTATTATTTTATTTATCATCAAATTTATGTAGAATCTATCTGTTTTTAAACAATTAAAAATTAGTACTGAGTTAGGCCTATATTAAAACTTTTGGCAATCTATCGTTTTAGGTACGTAAAATCGCCCGCGACTAGTAATGTGAAAAACAGGTGACTCCTTAAATTTTTAAAATTATTTCACATTTTGTGGTGGATTTAACTTTTGAAAAATACAAAAATATTTCCTTGTTTCATTTATGCACCTGTTTTTAATCAATTGAAATAAAACTTTTCAGTAATAAATGAAGACAAGTGATGTTTCCAACAGATGCAACCATGCTCATTTACTATAGCAGCCATCTTGTTTAAGTTTTTTTTGTAAACTTATAGCGCGAGATTCACGGGAAGCCACTCTATTTTACAAATGGCTGCTGTTTATATAGCAAATCTTGCTAGCAAACACTGCTATTATTTCTGGCCTATATTGATATATTTAGCCATTGATTTAGGTTTATTATTCATTTATCTATAATATTTGACACAAATATATCCCAATATACTTCTATTAAAGCCTTGACAATAAGGTAACTTTTTCATTCATTACTAGCCACGGTGATTTAATGTACCTAAAACGATAGATTACCAAACTTTTCAGTAGGGCCTAATAAATAAAGACGCGATGTTGTCATTAGATGCAACCGAGCTCGTTTATTTTAGCAGCCATCATGTTTAAGTTTTTTTTTTGGTAAACTTAATGGCTGCTGTTTATATAGCAAATATTGCTCTCAAACACTGCTGTTTAAAGTTAATTTCTGGCATATATTCAGTATATTGATATTGATGTATTATTATTTAGCCATTGAACTGCACTTCACCTGCCGCATGGTCCGTAACGTTCTAAAGTGTACTTTTATATATAGGCGAAGACTATATTGTAAATCCTTTACTTATTTATAATAATATTTTAAGAAACGACAGCTTGGCGAGACATCTTATTTTGCTATACCTACTTGGCATCCTAAAATGACGTCACTCCTCAGCCTATAACCCCCCTTAAAATTGCAGTTTAATTTTTTTAAACATTGATTTCTTTCTTAAATTAGAAAACGAGCCGACCCGCAGGGTATCATATGCTGCTATTTAGTTGTTTTATTTTCTACTTTTCAGTAATTAATAATTGTGAATTCGATAGTATTTGCTTTAAAACACTATCAGTAGGCCGTTAAGGACGATACCCCCCCCCCCCTCCCCCCCAAACCCCTTCCCTACACCATACCCCTGTGAAAGCAGCCTCCTCTTTGTTACCTCCCCTAAGGTTAAAATAGTTTCAAACTAAATTATAGCTGTTACTAAACCCGGCTCTACGATTGTAAACATTTAGCGTGAACCACAGCTCACCAGACCATGTGGGGGTGGGGGTGGTATGGATATGCTTGGTGTTTTCTATGGTCTCCATGAAGAGAATTATATATATAGATACTGACTGAGCTCAGTCAACATATTTGTATAGTAATCAATTTCTATTACAAGTTATTACAGAATCATTTTCTAAAATGTTAAATAATGGCTAAAATTTAGTTTCTACTTTCTAACTATTCTTCTTTTAAATGTAAAAGTGTGTCATCACACTATTTGAACCTTCTCCCCCTTAACACTCAAAATTACTAACCCCCCCCCCCCCCCCTTTATGCTAGGCTGTTTGAAACATTTTGCAATGTCAGGGCCTGGCTGGGACGGCTAGTATATATATATATATATATATATATATATATATATATATATATATATATATATATATATATATATATATAATCCTAAACAAATATCATACTATATATATATATATATATATATATATATATATATATATATATATATTTTATATATATATATATATATATATATATATATATATATATATATATATATATATATATATATATATATATATATATATAAAGAGAGAGAGAGAGAGAGAGAGTGAGAGAGAGAGAGAGAGATAGACTAAAGTTATATATGTCTATAAGCCCTATATTTAAATTTACATATATATAATATCTGTATCTATCTATTTATATAGAAATATATATATAATATATATTTATATAATTAATAGGGTAAATAAGGGAACTAAGATCTGATCAGCACCCCATCCCCACAAAATCCCCAATAAAACTACTAATCTACTTTTGAGGTAACAACCACTGCTGTTCTTTGATAACAGAGAAGCAGAGGCTTCATTTTATATAATTTATGACCCAATTGGCTCAGCAGGGAGAAGATGAGACAGGAATAAATCCCACTGATCTTTCCCTTAAATTTCTCTATAAAACCATTTTGTGAGTTAAAACATATAGTTGTTATGACCATCTAAACCCTTATTTAACTTACTTTAACCTATTGAAGTTGATAAGAATGTTATTTTTCAGTACATTTATCCAGAAATTTCCTCCATACTTTTGCATATGTTTTCTAAAACAGTACACGTACAAGATGTATGAGAAAAACCTGACATGTCATTTTCCTGCTTTGGACTTGAAATTTATGGCATAGAGTATGAGTCTAAGTACTTTTTCTACATAAAAATCATGAAGTAAAAGAAAAAAATATTGAGTTACCAGATACTTTTATATTTTTTTACTTAAAAGGTGGGGGTGGGGGGGGAGGGCATGGACTTTGGTCACATGGTTGTTATGTCACCTATAGGGTTATAGGCCTATATATATATATATATATATATATATATATATATATATATATATATATATATATATATATATATATATATATATATATATATATATATATATATATATGTATATATATATATGTATATATGTATGTATATGTTACGGTCGAAGCGCGGATTGGCCGGCTCTCTTGGCCAAAGCCCGAAGAACTTAGCACTAAGATCGTATTTCGTACATTGGCCGGCCAATGCGCGCACTGGCCGGGATGTCCTGGCCAATGTTCTATCTAGACTAAGTTGTGATCGCGTTTTCATTATTCTGGGTGCGGTTTCATTGTGAGTAACGTCAGTGGCGTAGCGAGGTCGGGTGTCACCCGGTGCGGCACTTAATGGTGTCACCCCCCCCCCCAGAGGCATAGAGACCCTTCCCAGGGACAAACTTTCAAATTTTCGATTTGCACCCCCCCTCAAACTTTCGATTTGCACCCCCCCTCAAACTTTCGATTTGCACCCCCCCCCTTCAAACTTTCGATTTGCACCCCCCCCCTCGAGTTTTCGATTTGCACCCCCCCCCCCCTCAAACTTTCGATTTGCACCCCCCCCTCGAGTTTTTCTCTATATATTTTGCTATTTTTTGCCTTGGTGTCACCCCCCTAAATGGTGTCACCCGGTGCGGTCCGCACCCCCCGCCCCCCCCCCCTCGCTACGCCCCTGAGTAACGTATTGTTTAGCCCTTGTTTGTATAGCATTCTATATGCAAGGCGACATGAATCAAAAGGGCCGTCAGACCATAAGACCGACATAGCAGATGGCTGACAAAAAAAAAAAATGTAAATACATGTTAGTTTCCATATATGGCTTACAACTGTATGTGACAGCATTCTCCATGATGACAATCATTAAAGAACAAAATCAAAGACAGTCGGCGTCACCGACCACGTGCAAAAAGACGGAACGTTCAAAAGACTTTGCCGCGTTCCTTGTAAGTTGAACAATAGTGTCCAAACGACTTGAGATGGCGTGGGCGTCAGAAACCATACTTCCCCAACAAAAGGGGACTACAAAATAAAGCAGACCCATCACCGCGCCTTGACTGGACTGCATGATAAATACCGACAGAATTGCATTCTTGTGGATCCTGTGGCAACGATGTCCATGCTATGTGTGGAATACCCAATGAAGCAGACGAAGGGTACGGAGGAAATATTGCCTGCAGATTATGTCACAACTAACAAGACATCATGGAACACAGCTCAGCAGCTCATACTAGCTTGCAAACTCAATGTGCTAAGATGCTTAAAACATCAAATCCAAAATTAAAAGATGCTGAAGTGGGTAACAATGTACGCATCCGTATAACAGATGTTGACAGAGGTCACGGTGATCCCCGAAGCGTGATTGCAGTTGTCATGAGCGTCGAGGGCGGTTTCTACAAATTAGGAACGGAACATGGTGTTCTAAAACAACTGTATGCTATAAGTGACTAAAACAACTGTATGCTATAAGTGAGTTTTCAATTCTTCACGAAAAACTGCTCTTATTGTCGTCAGTTGGCACTGAGGAAAAATCACTACGAACCATCGCATCTTCACAATCATTGACTGGGGGCCAAGGCTACACTCGCTGCAATTGCACAACCAAGTGCACAACAAATCGCTGCAAGTGTGAAAATAACAAGCTACTATGTAATTCTAAATGCCATAAAAATTCAACTTGTTGTAACAAATGATAATATTGATTGATTGAGACTATATTACAATAAAAAATTTGAATGTTTCTGTCATTTACTTTAACTTTAATTAGTAATCAATAAAAACTTAATTTCATGATCCTTACGGCATGAAAAAAAAACAAAAATCTGCTCATGATCTTCTAATTCGGACTGTGGCCGGTGGTCCCTAGCCAGATGATCTTCTAATTAAGACTTTGGTTGGTCCACGATGGCCAGTCTGCGGATTGGCTGGCCAAAGCCCGAAATCAAGCAAAGTTTCGGACTTTGACCGACCTATGGGAGGCGATATTGGCCAATGCGCGCATTGGCCGACTTCGGGCTTTGACCGTAACATATATAAATATAAAACATACAATTATGATAAAATTTAAAACAAATTTGAGATTAAATACATATTTAATTATAACATGATTCAAGATTCTTTTGGATCATTTACGTAATGTTGAATAAAACAAATATTTTTGTTTACAGGTTATATTTAAAGGGAATCCTATCTTAGGAAATCTACTTATTTGATTAAGATCGATATACCTTTGATGACAAACCATTAAAGAAAAAATAGTATTGAATTTACTGTAAGTATTACATTGTTTTTCTTCATAAGATAATTTACTGTGTAAAACACTTTAATAGGCATAGCAAAAGACTCTCCAGCAATGACTTAATTCTGCAATATTTGTGGATTTATTGAAATTGGTTTGTGGGCCAAATGAATTATCAACAAACGTTTGCTTACTTAATACTTATTACTTTATCAAAATGTCTGATTTATCAGCTTTAATTTAATTCACAATGTCTTTCTGTCCATTATGTTTGTAACAAATTGTATAACTCATTGTTGACACCATTTAACCTATCCAAAAACAAAGCGAATATCTAATTTTAAAATCTAATTGGACATTAAATTAGTTATTAAAATTAATTAAAATATTACTAAATTCAATAGTAAATGGTGGCTAACAGAATTAAATTTTACGCTAAAGAGAGCTAACCATGGACGTTACCATTTACCATTTAGAAAAGAAAATAATTAGTCAACAGTACGTTTGGTGTATAAAATAAATAAAAGGCAGCATTTAAAATATGTTTTACCTGCCACAAACACAAACCCAACTACAAACCAAACACAAAGCAAACGCAAATACAAAAAGTAACAAACGCAAACTTAGTTGCAAACAATAACTCAAAATAATGCAAAAACGCGAACATAAACACAACCTTAAATGCAGACTTAAATGCCAAGTTCTCACAAATGGGAGCCCGGTGCGTTGAATCTTTCTTTCTCTCTTCTCTCTCTCTCTCTCTCTCTCTCTCTCTCTCTCTCTCTCTCTCTGTGTATTTATGTGAATACGATAACTTGAGTACCGTTATAGCTAGGTTGATGACATTTCATATATAAATATATCAAATTTGTAGTTGTGTATCAACTTCAGCTATTTCCTGTATCTAGGGTTGCCAGGTGTCCAGTTTTGAACTGGACAGTCCAGTATTTGAGCAGACTGTCCAGGATAAAATAAATATAAATACTGGACAAGTATATGTTTTACCCCTTTTCTTCTGCTTTGCGGCATACCTGAGAAGGGAAGGATGGAAAGGTGTCCAGTATTTTCGGAAAAGGTATCTGGCAACCCTACCTGTATCCGGAAGTGGAATTTATGGGAAAACTCCATTTTAGCGTATTTTATTTCTCCGTTGCTTGTTTACCTCCAGCTGAGCGTATTTTATTATAATAACCGAAACACACCAAAACATTAGGTAAACACGATTTATTTATTTGTATTGTATTTTTGTTTTAACAAATGAATAAAAATGAATAAAAAAAACCAAAGAGACTGACTTTGTTATAGATTTTGATAATTAACTTTTCTCAAAACTTGAGAAAAATCCAATTTTAGAATATTGAATGTGCTAGATCTATGTTCGTGTGTCAGTTAGAATTTTCATGGCAATAGGTGAAGTACGTAATCACAATGTGACAATTGCAAGGCGGTTAAGTTTGTATTGTTACAAGTATATCCAGAGGCGTAGCGACCCTTCCCGGCGCCCGGGGACAAACTTTAAATTTCGCGCCCCCCCCCCTCGAGATCAACCTTTCAATTTTCGATTTGCTACCCCCCCCCCCCCCACCAAACTTTCGATTTGCACCCCCCCCCGCATATATTTTATATATATAAAGCAAAAATGCAGCTAAAATGAGATTTTAATTTGTTTTTCCAACCCGTTTGGCGCCCCCTAAGGTCGGCGCCCGGGGACATATGTACCCCCCTGCCCCCCCCCCCCCCCCTTCGCTACGCCTCTGAGTATATCCCAGGCATGATACTAAAAATAAACATTTATGAACTTGCAATGACCCCAAAACTGAGGCCAACACAATTTAAAACAGCTATTGCCCGAGCTATGACGTATGCTGATAATTAAAGTCAATGTGAACTCACGGTGAACCCTCGACCGTGTAAGGATTTTTCTCCCGCTGACGATCACACGATATTTAATTGGAACAGTTCTAATGCTTTTTAAATGTTTATTTTTTTTACATTTTCTAATTAAAAATCACTTTCATAACAAATAAGTAGATCTAGTGTTTTCCTAACGTTTTTGTGTGTTTCGGTTGTGTTTATAATAAAATACGCTCAGCTGGAGGTGAACGTGAAGCGGGGGAATACGCTAAAATGGAGTTTTACCGAATTTATTATACTTTTAGTTTTTTAAAAGCCTATTACCTGAGTACTGTTTCTGATAGATAATCGAAATTTCACATCTAGTTTAAAAATCTAATTTTCTGCCTTCTTTCAAATATTGAGTAATTTCCGTTACACGGAAGTAGTATTTTATAATTTTGGTGATTTCTAAAAAAACCGCATTTAAAGTACTAATATTCCGCACTATTATATGCACACTGTTTGCTGTTTACTTTGTGCGCAATTTTCAACCGAAATTGAATATTTTATAACATTTGTGTAATAAGTACAAAACTACATCCGGTTTCATTAAGGCTAGAAATAGTCAAAGAAATATTAATTAGTAATATTATAGTAATTTGGCAAACACTTTTATTTTTAATTTGGATTAGTAGAGTCAGTGTGTTGAGGTGATTGGGGAATGTTATTTTATTAAATACTAGCGTACCTGACCCTGCGCGTTGCCGCGGGAATAGATATAAAGTCCGACGAATATATAAGGGTTTCATCCATGCGTTACTAATCCTATATTCTTAAACTCGTGACCTTGTTTTCTCAAAGTGAGTTATTTAAAATGTAAACAATGCCTGCGTTTGGATGATAAATATCGGGACACAGGTTTACCTAAAATCGTGAGTGTACACCGAAATAATGTGGTAGAACACACTTCGGTGACCGCCCATGTGTCAGGGACGTAGAGTGGCGCTCTCAGGAGCCCCCCCCCCCCCCCCACACACCTATTACACTACCGCGTACGGCCCCTGGCTCCCTAAAACTAACAGGCGCCATCGTGCCAAATAGCATCCTGTTAACACGCTCTCAGGAGCCCCCCCCCCCCCCCACACACCTATTACACTACCGCGTACGGCCCCTGGCTCCCTAAAACTAACAGGCGCCATCGTGCCAAATAGCATCCTGTTAACACGCTCTCAGGAGCCCCCCCCCCCCCCCCCACACACACACCTATTACACTACCGCGTACGGCCCCTGGCTCCCTAAAACTAACAGGCGCCATCGTGCCAAATAGCATCCTGTTAACAATGATGCAGATTGCGTCATTCGCTAAAGTGACACAAATGAACAGGAGTTTTTCTTTGACACTTAAATGAGGTAGAACTACGGTGACAGCCCATGTGTCAGGGACGTAGAGTGGCGCTCTCAGGAACCCCCGTAAATAGAGAAAAATCGCACCATCCCGTGGCGCCGCCCTTGCGAAATTAATTTTTTTTTTACATAACACTTGCCCATAGTGTCCTTATCAACTCCCCCAAAGTCTCATGGCTATCGGATGAACAGTATCAAACCAAAATCGACTTTTATTTTTATATACCGTACAAATAGAAAAATTGCAACCTCCCGTGGCGCCGCCCTTGCGAAATTAAAAAAAAAATATTTTTTTACAGAACCCTTCCCTAGAGTGTTATAATGAACTCCCCAAAGTCTCATGGCTATCGGATGAACAGTGTCAAAACCAAAATCGACTTTTTTTTTATATACCGTACATAGAGAAAAATCGCACCCTCCCGTGGCGCCGCCCTTGCGAAATTACGTTCGGTTTAGTGAGTTCAATAGACTATGGATAAGTAGTAAGTAGTATCAAGCGATCTGGCGCTACGGGCTATACTGTGAGCATTTTGCGTTTATGTTTGCATTAATGTTTATGTTCTGCGTTATTATTTGTGTTTGCATTTGTGTTTGAGTTCGTTTTGCGATTGTGTTTACTTTTGTGAATGCTTTACTGTTTGCGTTTTTGTTTATGTTTACATTTGTTTTTGCGTTTGCTTTGTGTTTTAGTTTTGTTTAGGTTTGTGTTTCCGGTTGTGTTTATGTTATAGTTTGCGTTGGTGTTATGTTTGTTTTTGTGTTTGTGTTTAGGTTTTTGTTGGTTGTGATAAATGTTAAGTTTAAACTTAGTGTTGGGTTTAGGGTTATGCGTTCTTTTGTCAAACGTCTATGCTTGGTATATGCTGCTTAATAAACACACAAGTAATGGTCCTTTACAGATAGGTTTTTCAAAGAGGACGGCAAATAGTTATTTAAAGAGTAGTGTGCTAATTTTATATATGAGATAAACGGCCCGTTGAAGGAAAATACAACGGGTGCTAGTTTGATGGTGTTGTTTTTGTCTCTGAACCGAACCGAAACCAAAATTACCACATTATCTCCAAATTTAACCGGAAACGAAACATTTCTTTGAAAACGGATTTTTATCCATAATCGGCATTTTAACTGGATTTAACTATGATGTACACGTTGTTTCCGCAGAATGATACTAAATATGGTCGTAGTCATATCCCTAAACCAGGGGTTCCCAACCTTTTTTTACTCTAGAGCACATTCTAAAATATCGGTAGGGTGGCGGGCACCACCTATTTTAAATCGACAAACTCCTTCCAGAGGCGTCGCGACCCTTCCCGTCACCCGGAGACAAAACTTTCGATTTGCACCCCCCCCCCCTCAAATTTTCGATTTGTACCCCCCCCCCCCCCCCTCAAACTTTTGATTTCCATCCCGTTCAACCTTTCAATAATCTTTATGAAAAAAATTCTGTCTCTGTCGAATAGTGAGAGGCGGGCACATACGAATCGTTCGGCGGGCGCCATGGCGCCCGCGGGCACGGGGTTGGGAATCCCTGCCCTAAACCTTACACATCAGCTCAAACTTGACAAAAATCGCATTAAGAGTTGCTTTCAGGGGTTATGGGGTTGTGTGTGTGTGTGGGGGGGGGGGGTGGGGGGGGGGGGCAGAGCCTCCCCTCCCTCACCTTCGAAACACGTCTACCGTCTCCTATTACTAAGTAGAATTTATATAGAAAATATACTTTTACCAGTGTCCGCCCGCTACACCTGACAATTTCAAGTACCTACCTTTGGGGAGAAAAAAGTCTGAAAGAAACATTGGTCACATTTGTAGATCATACAGACTACAGGTAGAAGCTATTTCTATAACCTAGACCCGTTTCCTACTTTCGGCCGATAAACCTCACTAACGCGGACATTATTTCTTTCAGACTTTTTTTTCCGGGTATGTGACACTTGAAGTTTTGCAGGGGCGAATAAAATCCCTCGGAGTGGGGTAGGTCGACACTGGTAAAAGTATATTTTTTCTATATAAATTATATTTCGTTTCTTAGGGGGAGGGGGGTGGTATACGTTCTACCGGTGGGGGGGGGTGCTTAGCCCCTACCCAAAGAGATTCTTGAAAGAAACTCTGCACGCAAACCACTTTTAAAATTAGACAAATAAATGAGTTGGTAATGTTAGTGTCTTTATTATCAACTATCGATGACGTCATTATTATTGTGTATTTTTTGGGTATTTTTTGGGGAATGGCTTTTTAATTGTATGTTTACTCGAGAAACAATTACGTCATCTTATTGTGTGTACTTTTCCGGCTTTAGAGTATTTCCTACTATATGTTCCATGTGACGTCACGTTTCGTTTTCCGTATGACTGAGTGTTTTTACTTTGCTTGTGTTTTCTCCATTATAAAAGCGGTCCCAACAGATAGAGTGACAGAACAGCGAAACTATTATTATAGATTTAACCAAAATCATTCATTTTCTACTTTTTAGTGCATTATTAAATAAAAGCTTGTTATTAAATGGTTTTTTTAATGATTTTTTTTTTACATTTAGTTTAATAATTTATATATTTATTATTCATTTGCAGTTCGTGCTACTACATAAAAGCTTGTTATTAAAACGTTTTTATGTATTTTCTTAAAAACTTCACCTGTCTCTTGTCTGTCTGTCGTGCTTGCTTCGTCCGTCATGGAAAGAAATTGGGAACTGAAATTTCGATCACTTCTAATCTAACTGACCGATTTGTTTTTAAACTTGGCACGTGGGCCAGAAACCGTTGACAATGCAATCTGAATTCAAATTTGACTTTGTAACACTCACTCAGTGGGGATGCTTTTTACCCACTGAGGTGTTGTGGTTAAAAGGGCTGACCCTGAGATTTAGGACACACTAAAACGACGCTGTTGTCAACTACTGGCTTTTTTGGCATTACATTAAGCCATAAACGGCGATGTAGAACAACAGAAGTAAACAGTGTAGAAAACAGTAGACGACGACTTATAGATGATTAATGAATTGTAGCCCTTTATTAGGTCTACATTGTCATGATCTACCTCTAGGTACCGTCACCCTCCGTGTCCACAGACAGCAGCCTTGGGTCTGACTGACACATGACATGGGACATAGGTAAAATCGCTCACCGAAGAGCATGCCAAAAAACTATACATCAACAGCTGCGGTCCAACAGGGGCCGCAACCCAATGAATTACAACTTTATTCTTATCCTCCCTTGGCTGGTAACCATATGTGTTACAACTTAATTGGATGCCTAATAAGTTTTTAATTAATTCATTAAAATTTTATAAATTATTAAGGGTATCCTACTATTTACCGCAGTATTATACGCTCTATCTATCTATCTATCTATCTATCTGTCTGTCTGTCTGTCTGTCTGTCTGTCTGTCTGTCTGTCTGTCTGTCTGTCTGTCTGTCTGTCTGTCTGCCTGTCTGTCTCTCTGTCTGTCTGTCTCTCTGTCTGTCTGTCTGTCTGTCTGTCTGTCCGTCCGTCCGTCCGTCCGTCTGTCTGTCTGTCTATCTATCTATATCTATCTATATCTATCTATTACTAAAACTCAAGTTTGTTTACACGTTTAAATTTTTTTTTTTTTGTCCGCTTGGCTACAGGAGAGAATCTGCACTATGTGTAGAGCTGTAAAATAGTATGTACGTAGAGGACAATTTTCGTTTCAGACAGACTGTTAATTAATTAATTGATTTATTCATTGGTAGATTAACCACATTAATTATAAATGTTTAAAACAATGACTTTACTTAGAGTGAATAGTGACGTCACGTGATTTATTTAATTTTTAAAACAACAATGGCGTTTCCATCGAAGATTGTGTTACCCATTCAGATCTTTAACGCGTTAAAAGCTAATTTTCTATCTGCTATAACTGTGCTATTTTTATTACGTTTCAACATTATCAATGTTTTAACAGTTCTTTTTATTTTATTATACAATACATTTCTCTAGATCTGCAGATCAGCTGTTGAAGAAAGAAAAAGTTATGAATCTAGATCTTGATCTAGGTCAGGGGTCGGCAACCTGCGGCTCGCGAGCCGCATGCGGCTCTTTTGATATCAAGATGCGGCTCTCCAGCTCCTTGAATAAATACTAATAATCTTAATAAAAAAATAAAATATTTGAAATAAAAAAAATGTTAGTGGCTCTTTAAAACCAGGGAAATTTTGAAAATTGTAACTTTTGGCTCTTCCGCTTCTAAAGGTTGCCGACCCCTGATCTAGGTCACTAAACTTAACGTAAATTTTAGATCTAGACTTAATGTAAATTCTACATCTAGAATCTATTTCAGGCCTTAATTATTTTATATAAATCTTTGTTTAGCTTCAATGATCATCTACTTCGAGAATGCATGGGATTTATCTTTTCTAGGTTCTAGATCTAGAATCTGTGGGATTTTTCTCAATATACGGGTCGACGCAATTTATCCCGGTGCCATAAAACTTTAGGGAGTTGATGAATACTTCCGAGAAGGTTTTTGGATGGGTGGGTGGTGAGGGCGGGGAAATTTAATTTTGCATGGGCGGCCCCCCAGCAGGATGCGATTTGGCGCCCTGGTCTTTCCCGTGAGCGATATGGTGACTACGTTCGGTCTAAACAGTGTGATAGATAATGGATAGGATGGGGCGTTACAAGCGCTCACTAAATTGAATCAGGTGTGTCCTCTGGCGCCCTGGTTAGGCTGCAAATAAAAATGTCTGTTTCGGCCCCCAAAGGCTCACACGGGCCGCTGATTACCATGTAATACGTTTTATTTTAATAATCGGAAAAATTAACCAAGGTTAGATTATTAACTTGGATGTTTCTTTTTGTCCGTAAAAAAATCCAAACAGTTTCGTCACTTTGCGCATGATGCAATTGGCATCTATTTTTAGACAGTCCAATCAGAAATTGAGATCAAGAATCTAATAATAGACCATTAGTAAAGCTAACATATTGCATCAGTCACACTCATTGGCGTAGCGAGGTCGGGTGTCAACCGGTGCGGCACTTAATGGTGTCACCCCCCCCCCCCCCCCAGAGGCGTAGCGACCCTTCCTGGGGACAAACTTTCACATTTTCGATTTGCACCCCCCCCCCCTCGAACTTTCGATTTGCACCCCCTCAAGTTTTTCTCTATATATTTTGCTATTTTTTGCCTTGGTGTCACCCCCCTAAATGGTGTCGCCCGTTGCGATCCGCACCCCCCACCCCTCGCTACGCCTCTGGTCACACTGATGTTTAAAACACGTCAAATATTTTTTTTACGTGTTAAAGAAAAAATGCTAATCATTTGTTTCACTTTAGCGAATGACGAAATTTGCATCATTGTTAACAGGATGCTATTTGGCACTCTGGGTTATCCTATGAGCACTGTTTTATGTAGCCAGGGGCCGTACGCTGCGCCTATGCGATAGTGTAATCGGGGGGGGGGGGGTGGCTCCTGAGAACGCCCTTCTACGTCCATGACCAGTGTCCCATTGATTATGATCCAAGCGCAGGCATTGTTTACATTTACATAACTCACTTTTAGAAAACAAGGTCACGCGTCTAAGAATATAGGATTGGTAACGCATGGATGAAACCTACCTCTATATTTCGATGGACTTTCTTCTATTCCAGCGGCAACGCACGGGGACGGGTACGCTAGTATAAAATAAAAGATTGTTATTAAAAAGTTTTTAATGCATTTTTGTTACAAGTTTTTATCCTAACTTGCTTCCTCGTAATGTCTCAATCGAAAATTGCTAGCGAAATTTCGACCTGATATAACCGAATAATTTATCTGAAACTTGGCACGATGACACTACAGTCTGACATTAAATTTGACTTAATTGGATACTTAACTTCTTTATAAAGAAGTACTTAAAATTTTCTACATAAAGTACTACTTACCGCACCGTTATACGCACATTGTTCCTATTCATTTGGTACGCAATTTATTTTTAGTCATGCAACTCTATTGCATTAAAATTATAAAAGTACTGGAAAAAATCAATTAAACGTTTTATAAGACGCTTTTAGATTTTATTAAATTATGCTCTAAAATGGTTTTCTTTAAATATTTAATGATGAACTGCCATTTAAATAACTTTAAAAAAAATAACAACAAAACGTGGGTTTCTATATTTTATACTGAATACCGTTACTAATATTTAGTTCATCATTTTATCATTAGTATATGTTTTTTTTTTTAAAATCCTTTTCTCATTTCTAGTGCACCATTACATAAAAGCTTATTATTTAAACTTTTAAATTTATTTTTGTGTTTTTTGTGTGTGAAATATTTTAGTTGTGTTTTATGTCATTTTATTTCTATCATGTTTCATGTTGTGTCATGCTGTGCTTTGCTGTAATATGTGTCATGTTCCAATGTTATTGAGTTGTGCAACTGTGCTGTGCTGTTGATTTGTTTTTTACTCTATATATTATAACATTGAACATTGAGTAGAGTTAAGTAATTTTTTAACCTTTCTGGGGAAAAAAAACCTTACCTAAATACTTAAAAACCACCCAAACATACTAAACTCCGGCAAATATAGCTACTAAAACTTATGCTGTAAGTTCT